>NW_024429203.1:32398555-32408555 GCF_017639785.1 Mesocricetus auratus
AAAACAACCGGAAGCCTCCCAGGACTTTCTTTGAATAGCAGAATCCGAATAATTAATATAACCGGTGAAAGGACATGTGATTATTAGGGCTGTATTTCTCTAGTGGCTCCAGATTTCCCCAAACTGGGCTCTACCCTTCCCTCTCAAGACAGAAGGATTTGTTAAGATTTGCTTCCATATCCGGTAGTGAAACTGCAAATTTGTTCTCTTAGGGAGGAGGAAGCCCCCTGTCATCTCCTTCCCACCCCCGCCCCCCCCCCCCCCGTCCCCTCACCCCCTGATGACACAGAAGATAGGCTGATATTTTTGATGCCTCTACACTCAGACATTCGGGTCTGATTCTTGCCCCCTTCCTGTTTCTGTTCTGCTGAATGTCGGGGAGACCTGGGTGAGGCAACCAGTGAGATCTCAAATCTCAGAGCCCTGGGGGAAGTCTTCTGGGAGCATATACTCCACATAACAATGCTGGGTTCCAAGAGGCAGTGGAGTAACTGAGCCCAGCCTCCTCGGGGTCACATTAAATTATTCTCTTGTACTGAAGACTTTCCATGCTAACCCTAAGGTTAACAGGACAAGAGGGCCCTGGAATTTTATTGACTGGAGGGAGAGCATTTGACTTAAAATTGTTTTTTTTTTTTTAAGAGGTTCCATATTTTTCCAGGCTGGGTTGTAAGCCCCTCACACTCCTTATGCACACTTAGTGTTTGTGCAGTGTCATCTACTGGGAAGAAAGCAGGAGACAAGTCTGGCAGCCCTTCATCTCAGCTGCTGACTGACCTTGCCATCTTGGCCGCACCCCACAGCCTGGCTATTTCTCCATCTCTGTTTGCTAACGTGAGACCAAAATAGGAACAACATATCCTGCAAGTTAATGGGAGACCAAAGCAGGAAAATGTACCTTTCAGGTTAAGGTTCTGTTTGTGGTTAAGAGAGTTAAGAGTAAGTTCCTGTTTATCCTGTTCAGGTTAAAGGTTTCTGTCTGTTTGTCCTGTGTTAAGTCCTTGCAAGTTAAGGTTTCTGTCTGTAAACAGGAAATAAGTTCCTGTTTTTTAGATCCGATGTCAACTGAAAAACAGGATTTTCAACCTACACTAAACTTGCTACCCCATTCACATGATGTGTTTCCTCACCCTTGCTCCTTCTGCTTCACTGGGTTTTTCTAACAACTCTTTTGCCCCTTTGAATTCACCTTATCTTTCCTATAAAAAAAATCTCCAGAGGCCAGCAGGGGCTGCTCTCTCAAATCCTGACTTAGAGTGAGACAGCCAGCTAGTCAGTCCCGTGTGCACCCCAAAATACACCTTGCTTTAATTGGGCAATTGTGGATTCTCAAGTTTAACAGTCGAATGGAAGAAACCACAGCACCTGGCCCCGCTCTAGGCTAGTGCATGCATGCTGAGGTTCCCCCAGCACCTCTTCTCTCATTCTTGGAAATGCATTTAATAATTTATGGTTTAAAAAGCAGCTGTGGTGGTTTGGAACCTCATGAGCTTTTAAGAACTGTTCATTCACTGGGCATGGTGGTGCACACCTTTAATCTCAGCACTCAGGAGGCAGAAGCAGGTAGGTTTCTGAGTTTGAGGCCAGATTGGTCTACAGAGAGAGTTCCAGGCCAGTCAGGGAGCCAGGGCTACACAGGGGGCCCTGTCTCACAAAACAAGCAAAAGAAATAATTTTTTATGATTTAAACTTTTAAAAAGATTTAACACTACATCCCAGGAATATTCCACAGCAAAATAAAATGGAGGTCTTCATCATTTCCTTTTATAGCTGTGCATTACACTATTGTGTGGCTCTGACATAGTCTATTTCAGTGGTCCCTCAACTCAAATGGGGCTTATGGGATGGTTCTGCAGCTAAAAGCACTTGCTACCAAGACTAACTACTTGAGTTTAAACCAAGGATCCATGTATTAGAAGGAGAAAACTGATTCCTATAAGCTGCCCTCTGACCTCCACACATGTGCTGTGGCAGGTACACATGCACGCGCGCGCGCGCACACACACACACAGCAGGTACACATGCATGCACACACACACACACACACGCACACACACATGCATATACACACACAGCACACATTTTTCAAAATGTCACAAATGATCCCTCAAGGGTGGATGTTTGGTTTGAAAGACCCCAGGCCGAGGGACTTTCACGGGAGGGAGACCCGAACCCAAGGAACAACGAAACCACGAGCTTGGATGCAACAGCAAGAGGCTTTATTTACACACGGGTACCCGGGTGTCTCAGTCTTGGGGGGCTGAGCGCGCCCAGCTGGGGACTCGGGGGTTCTTTTATAGCAAAAAGCGCAGTACAGAAGTGAGAAGCCTAGTTACAGGTCCCTGATTGGGCAATTTAAATGAGGCTGGAACTCAGAATTGAGGTTTTGCTTGGAACTCAAGTCTCGGCCTTGGCCCTATCTGAGGAACAATAGGTTTCTGTGTGGCTATGCAGACAGTAGACACCTGTGCCCCTGCCTGGACAGAGTTCCCTTCTGATAGTAGTGACTATTCAGCCATGAAGACCTTGAGCCGAGCTCCCTTCTGATAAAAAATGACTATTCAGCTGAGCTATGGGGGAAACGGAATTTTCCATAAGCCTCAGCTGCCTCCGTGTAGGCTGGGCCGGGGTCTTTCAGGTTGATGTTTGTCTTTCAGGACACTGAATGCCCTTGTTGAGTATTATATCCAGCATAATGCAGGCCTTGGTCAGTGCTAAAACAGGCATAAATGATATAAAAAGTACTTATTAGAACAAATTAAAATGTTTGACTGTTGTGCGACTGTGTGAAGATATATTGCTGCGATTGGTTTAATAAAAAGCTGAACAGCCAATAGCTAGGCAAGAGGGATGAGCAGAACTTCCAGGCACAGAGAGGAAGTGGAAGAAGATAACTGAGAGGCAGAGAGATGCCAACAAGACACAGAAGGAGTCAGACATATGAAATGAACGAAAGGTAAAAAGCCACATGGTATAACGGAGATGAATAGAAATGGGTTAATTTAAGTTATAAGAGCTAGTTAGGGAAAGCTTAAGTCATAACCTGAGCTTTCATAATTAATAACAAGTCTCCATGTCATTATTTGTGAGCTGGAGGGCCCAAGAAAAATCTGTCTACATTTGGCAAGATGTCTAGACTCAAGGTCATCTTCTAAGAACACACACTGCTCCTCCCTCAGCCAGTAAGAACAACCTCGAAAATACTATAGAGAAATAATTTTCCATCAACAACAGCAATAAGAGCTGCATAAGAGGATGGCATACATGTTAGATGACGAATGCAATGGAAGCTTGAAGGAGGTCGTCGTGCAAGAATAGGCACACCTTTAAGTGGTGTTGAAGTGATAAGCATAAGGAATGGATCCAAATTACACTAAAGGTGTGGACATAACACTGTGAATTCCTAAAGATAGATGCACTGTTAGGAAATATGTCACATATGGTGACTTTGGAGGAATAAAGGGGAAAACGAGGAGATAAAAATGAGAGAGATGTGCATGGACCAATAGTGGTGATGTGATAAGAATTAAGATTATGTTTGATGTAACTCCTCATGGAAATTAGAACAAAGCAGAACAAAGCCTCATAAAACATCCTGCAAATCCAGGGCCCAGACTTCTTTTTACAGCCACAGGCAGAGGTTATATAAACGGATCATTAAAAGTTGCATGGCATGCAGAGAAGCCGTGTGACAGCTTTCCCAAGCATGTACGCACTTTGTTGAAATGAACTCAACAATCTGTAAACTCCAGGCCCCCAGGCCTTAGCTGAAATGGCAGATGTGGTGTTTAGGACAACTCGCCTTCTTCTGAGACCTGATCCTAGGAAAACTCACAGTCTTCTCACATGGGACCTGGTTACCAAAATAATAGTTTTCCATTATCAGGTGCCGTGTGTCCCCTCACAGGAACTGAAGTGGGAAGCAACAGTGAGTGACCTTAGGCCACCGAGGTTCACAGTTAGAATACTTCTGCCTGCTACAATAGTCTACTCTAACACTCCCTCCTCATGGTGAAATGCATAAGGGGTTCCTCTCAGGATGGTGTTTACAATGTGCATGGTTCTAAAGAGGGCTGCGTTCCAATGGGCTTACTCCATTTCCCTCAAATACCGAGCTCTGACACTGTGGTCAAAACAAAGGTGTCCAGGGAAACAGTGTTCCTTTGACTCATCAAATGCTATTTTTAGAAGGAGTATATTAAACAATCATCCTGTCCAGTCCTCTATCTGACTCTTAGCAAGATTCCATTAGTCATTTGAATATGATTGAATAACCTTTGTCTGAACACTATTATCCCAGAGGGACTACCTTTCTCCATTCCTTAATGTATTTGCCAGTTCAATATTTATTTATTTACTTTTGTTTTTATTATTTATTCCAGAAACAAGAAGTAAAATATTTTGGAGCATTAACTCATTTTTGGGGGGGATTAAGAAAAAAGAGCCTTACAAATTTAAAGTCTCTTATGTTTCTTCTGTTTCTTTCCTTGTGGTAGCCATTAACATGAATTTATTTTATATTTAGCCCATCCTTCTCCATGTTTGCTTCATATGAGTATTAACATCATGTAGTTATTTGATTTTTAAAAATAGTATTGCTACATAGCCCTGGCTGGCTGTTAACTCATTGCAATACTTCTGCCTTTTCCTCTTGAGTGCTAGGATTACAATCGTGTACCACTACACTGGGCTATAATTATTTTTAACTTACAGAGATGATAGCATAGAGTAACAACATTCCAAATATGAGCTCTTGTGTATTTTGTTTTAATGGCAAACAATACTTCAGTGACTCCCCTGGTACACCCAGTTCTACACATGTGGTCCTTTATGTACATACTATACATGTGGAAGTGGAATCCTTGCCAGAACATTGAGCATTTTTAGCTTTACTACATATTGTCTGGTTGTATTTGTTGGCCTATCAATACTTCAACTGGTAGACTTTTAAATGTCTATAGATCTGGTTAGGTGAAAGGTTATCTCAGTGCTTTATTGTGCATATCAATTAGCAATGGCCATCCCCGTGTGTTTTTTTGACCATTACAATATATTGTTTTGTGAGTTGCCTGTTTATATCTGTTGCCTGTTTTTTGACTGGGTTTTTAATCTTCTTGTGGACTTCCTATTCCTTGAACATTGGATTTTTTCCTTACTTTTTTTTATATCAATATACTATTTTTCTTAGTCTGTAGTTTATGTTTCTTTTCCTTTGGTAGTGTTTGAATTTAAGGGCCTTATGCATACTAGGCAAGCTCTATCACTGAGCTACATTTCCACCCTTTTAAATTTGTTTTATTTGGTGACTGATGGGGGAAGTCCTGTGTATATGTCAATAAAGCACTGTTGGCCAATAGGGAAGCAAGATAGGTGAGACTAGGAGTCGAGGAGGACTCTGGGTAGGAGAAACACAGGGATAAGAAGCCCGGAAACTTCTCCATTAAGAGAAAATACTTAGATTAACAATTATAGGATAAATACTTAAGTCAGAGCTAGTCAGTAAAGAAACAAGCAGGGCCAACAGCTTCATAATTAATACAGAGTCTTGTGTGTTATTTGGGGACTACAAGGCAGCGCCCAGGCGATCGGCGGGTGAAAAACCAAGCCACTGGCAAGGAAAAAGCTTCCCTCTACAAATGGTGATCAGGAGTGGGATCATGAATTTCCATGTAGAATGACAAAAGCTTTAAAGGAATTTTAGAAACAAAAGAACGGAGAAAAGCATGGGTTCTTGGTAGCAGCATTTTTCTCAGGTGGGCTCTGTTTTGCTAGCGACAAGCCGAGACTTATGCGCTTAAGGGAGTCTTCCTGACTCAGCATAAGCAAAAAAAAAAAAAACAACAACAACAACAAACAAAAGACAAAACAGCAAGGTTTTTTAAAAAAGAGACTCTGCTAACAATTGAAAGGTATGTACATATAGCTGGAAGTGGCAGTGACCACATCTCCAAGCTGGCAGCTTTTGCTAGCAGGATGTCATCATGGAGTGAGGCGATAAGCTGGAGTCACGCTTATGCCTGCCATTGAAAGACCCATCTTGGAAAAACTGCAGTTTAAACAGCTGTGGTTTTAACAGATAAGACACGTGGCCAGAAAAAAAAAAGATTTACAGTAAAGTCAGACTTGGATGATGAAAAACCTCTGAAGGTTTACAGTGTGTTTAAAAATATACGTAAGATTGAGAGAGAAAAAGAAACGGCATAATGGTAAATAAATAGAGAAGCTGGCTGTGGTGGCACAAGCCGGTAGGATTTGTGGCAGAGGCAGAGGCAGGCAGATTTCCAAAGAGAAACCCTGTCTCAGAGAAAAATAAATAAAAGTAAAAAAAATAGAGTAATAATAATAGATAAATAAGCCACGTAAAGATGGAAAATACACAGAGAGTCTAGATACTGTATGCTATTGTGTTTTTCAGTTTTTTTATTTCTCAGGAAGCAACAACTGCTAAAGCACACTTGATTATAAATGCTGCTGAATTAATTCAACTTATATCTTTTGAAAATGCCTTGACTTCAAAATTTAAGTATAAGGATATGTTACTTTGGAAAAGAGGTTTTGTTTATGCTTCCACAGAAAATGAAAAGTTGAGGATTCTTTCCAGGCTTTTGTGGTTTGATGAACCAAAATCCCCGGAAGCAGTGGGCCAGGTGTTCTAACAATTGAGACAGCTAAAATGATGGAGCTTTACAGACCATGCAAATAAGGATGTAGGCAGGTTTCTGAGTTTTGTCATGATCCCCATGGTATGAACAGCACCCCCATCCAGCACGAAGCAGTTTGGAATGAACGATGTCCAAATCCCCATCTTGTTTATAAATCTTTGTTTTCATTTAAATGGGGTTGTTTATAATTGGTTAATGATCACAACCAATCTCTTTTTAAAGGAAAAAGGGGATTATGATATGGAAATGAGTACTTTGTATTGGTATGGTTTTTCATTTATTGATAAATTCAAGGTCAATTTTGTGATGTGTAAGTATTGTGCTTATACTGATCTTTTATAACGTAATGCATAATTGAATACAGTCTGTAGATAATTACTTATAATAGAATTTATAGTTAGGTAAGTTAGGTTTTCTAGATATACAGAGATATATTTGAGATAGATAGACAGTCTTCAAACCTTTCAAAGGCCTTCAGAAAATGGCATTTAAAATAGTTTAGGGTTTTTCTTGACAATGAAAAATGTCTGCTCCTGGCACATCAATTACGTCTGAGAGGAAGATGGGCATCGAAGAGACTTGCTATGGAGTTTGCTTTCAACATGGCAAGATTAGCCATTTGGGCAAGAAACTGCTTTTGCCTGGACTGCTTGACTGTTGCTGTATAATCTGGATATGCAGGACCCACAGGAAAGTGACTGCTGAACTCACACAGTCCTTCAGGGTTCCTGATTCATGGACACAGAAAAATGACTGACAGACTGCTGATGCAGATGGACAGTTTGAAATTTCCTGCTTTGCCGAGAAGTCTTCCAGACACATGGTGGCCTATGGGCTGAAGATTAATGCCCCAACGTTACAGAGGAATTACAGGTGACTGTCCAGGCAGCAAGATGTCTCTGTCAGTCCTAGTGTTTATGTATTATCCTTCTGTGGTCTTTGATGGAGTTGAAGACAGATAGTTATAATTATAGTTTTCCTTAGTCATGATAAAAGATAAGCTACATATAGGACTTTGGACTCACAAGGATGGGATGGATGATATTTTCTTTTCTTTTCTTTTTTTTTTTTTTTGGTTTTTCGAGACATGGTTTCCCTGTATTGTTTTGGAGGCTGTCCTGGAACTCACTCTGTAGACCAGGCTGGCCTCAAACTCACAGAGGTCCGCCTGCCTCTGCCTCCCGAGTGCTGGGATTAAAGGCGTGTGCCACCAACGCCCGGCGATATTTTCTTTAAATCTTGCTGAATGTTGATAGACAAAATATTGTAACTGTGTTCTTACTTGATAACTGTTCTTTTATATATAATTTGACTAGTTAAAGTTAATACCTTTCTTTTTGTTTAGACAGAAAAGAGGAGATGATGAGGGAAGTCCTGTGTATATGTCAATAAAGCACTGTTGGCCAATAGGGAAGCAAGATAGGTGGGACTAGGAGTCGAGGAGGACTTTGGGTAGGAGAAACACAGGGAGTCAAGATGTAACTGCCATAGGGATAAGAAGCCCGGAAAATTCTCCATTAAGAGAAAATACTTAGATTAACAATTATAGGGTAAATACTTAAGTCAGAGCTAGCCAGTAAGAAACAAGCAGGGCCAACAGCTTCATAATTAATACAGCGTCTTATGTGTTATTTGGGGACTATAACGTGGCGGTGCCCAGGCGACTGGCAGGTGAAAAACCAAGCTGCTGGCAAGGAAAAGGCTTCTCTCTACAGGTGACATGTTCTCACTAAATTGCCCGGGTTGGCATTGGCTTCACTCAAAGCTGAGGCACATCTTCAACTTGAAGTCCACCTACCTCAAGCCATATAAGTCACCAGAATTGCATGCCTGTGTCATCAAGCCCAGTGTTTGGCTTTTTAGCTCTGTTTATAGAGTTCTGGCTTTATAACTAGAGTTCTAGTTTTATAGAGTTCCAGTTTTATAAACAGCTTATAATTTTATACAGCTAAAATTAACATTTTTTCCTAAAACTTTGTAACAAGGCTGACCTACAACTCAATATCAAATGAAGGCTAAGCAAACTCCCATCATTCCAGTATTCCCCAGGCTACTGGCAAATGAGTCACTCAGCACAAATGTTCTCATAATTGAGCTATGGGTAGTTAGTGGTCAGTCCCTATCAGGTGTCAGCATGCTCTTGCTTTCTGGAAGGAGTTTTGGAAGAGGAGTCATCTCCTGTTGGCTCTGTTCCTGCTGATGTGACTTCAGTAGCTAGCTAAGGTATGACAGGATGGGCACTGGAAGTCACCAGAGGGCCTGTCTCCTGCTCTATTAGCTGCTAATTGCACCAGGACCTTATCTCATTGTCATGATCTGTTAAAGTAAAATGAGCCTGTCTTGCAGGGCTCCAATTGGATGGAGGGCGGGGAGAGAATATTTTACAAGATAACAGAAAAGCAGCGATTCCGAACTTTTGTGTAGTTTGGCGTTCATAATTGTAGGATAAGAGGACTAGAACTTGGTGTTACGTGGTCTTTTCAGCCAAGTGGTATCTGTGATCTTCCAGGGGCTGGAGAGATGGCTTACCAGTTAAGAGCACTAGCTGCTCTACCAGAGGACTAGGGTTCAATTCCCAGCACCCACTTGGCATCTCAAAACTGTCTGTAACTCCAGTTCCAGGGTATCTGACGGCCTCTTCTGGCCTACATAGGCACTGCATGCACATGGTGCACATATATACATGTTGGCAAACACTCATACACATAAAATAAAAATAAATAAAACATAACTCTTTTAAATGAGCTTCCAAATAAACAGGCTAGCAGGTAGCCTCTAGTAATGATGGCATCCCCTGGAACAAGAAGCAAGGCCAGGCTAACAAGACAAGGTTGTCCTCTCCTCTTTCTTCTTTGCTCAGCCCACACTCTCCTTCCTTTCGTCCTTTGCTTCCTTTCCCTTGTCCTTCCTTCATTCCTCCTTTAAGTCTGTTCCCCAAGCCTGCTGTGTTTTCTGGGGCATGCCTTTCTTATTTCCTTCTTGACTTCTATTCATTCTTTAGACACACTTTGCTTTTCCAGGAAGGATCCTTTAGTCTAGAAGACGTTTCCTGAACACTCAGTGAGTCCTTTTTGCTCATTACCACAGCATCCTCATCTCTGTCAGTGCACACATCACATCCATTTTAATTGTTTGCAATCCTCAGCAGACTGTGAACATGGAGGCAGGGAAGACTCAGGTCTTGTTTACTGCTCCATTCCCAAAGCCCAGTCCGGTGCTGGGAACATACTAAGTATTCAATCCTGTTAAACGAATGAATGAAAACAAACAAACCGGGAACCATATTATCAATATGTGTGGGTACAGAGATGAGCAAGAATCAACTTCTGTTCTTGGAG